>NC_064598.1:38982408-38984908 GCF_943734845.2 Anopheles funestus | reverse complement strand
ATCTCTTCAGCTGTAAGTACCGAACGTGTTACCAATGTAATAGTTGCGAGCGGTTTTGTTTGTAACACGCCATTACCTGGTCGCATTTTAATGCTCAGATTTTCCCGAATCAATGCAAACAGCGTCGTAGTGAAACCGACTCTTCCTTCCTCATCCACCGGCATGTTCATGCGTATGAGCTTTTTGTACGCTAACCGATTCGGGCACTTGTTGCCGAACCCGAGCGGTGGTGCCATATTTTTCAACATGTCGTACATTTCGGTGTAATGTAGCTTTCCACTGGTGAGTAGAGATTTGACGAAGACGAATTATTAATTTGTGTGAACAAAAAAAAAAAAAGAAGCAATGTTTAACAACTTACGAAGCAGATGGATCATATTCGGCCCATATGCGAACAAACTCATCCAGATGATGTGCGCCAAGAATGCTAGAATCTCTGGTCAGATAGTCAAAGTTATCCATAATGACAGCAACGAACAAGTTCAACATCTGTAAAATGATGAGACATGAGTTACAACTTCATGCGGAAGAACTTTGTACACCTTAACACTCACCAAGAAAGAGCAGAAAAAGATGAATGATACAAAGTACCCGTATGCCAGTGTTGATCCGCAGGTTTCATTCGTTTTGCCCGCCCGTGGATCGCAGGGTCGTCCTTTTAGACAAGCTAACATAATATTCGGCCAAGATTCGCCGGTAGCACATCTGTTTGGAACAGAACGAAAATTGCATCGTAACCGAAACAATCGAAAATGAATTATCCTTTTTCATAACGCCTGAATGGCTGCAATATATCACTTTGAATACTTATTTGTAAGTGTCTTACGAAGTGGTGTATTAAACTAATAAATTGCATACTTTCTGGCGTAAACAGTATAGACGGAAATTTAGGAATCTTACCGAAATAGTAACATTAAACCGTCGAGGAACGATCGGAAATTGTTGTGACGACTGATGGCGGTATCGGGATCTAGTTCTATGTTTCCAAACACCTGCAACAGTGGAATTATTTAGTACTAAGCTGCACCTTTACATGCGTACCACATGTTTACACACCTGCATTCCAATAATGGCATAGATAAAGAACAGCATTGCAATCAGCAGGCAAACGTAGGGCAGTGCTTTGAAGGATTGGACAAAAGTCCAGAGGAGGATACGGATGGTGTCACCCTGGCGGAGCAGCTTGATTAAACGGGCAGCACGGAACAGTCGCAGAAATCCGACATTGAAGGAATTTTCCTACGAACACAAAAAAAACCGTGTTAAATATGTGGGCATGTGTGCTACCTAAACAACCCCAATGCATGACTTACCCATAATAATAATATCAACGCATCTACTATACTTCCGATAACGGTGATTAAATCGAAAACATTCCAAGCATCTTTGAAAAAGTTCTGCAAAAGTGATAATGAGAATGGAGTAAGTCGGTGCCGGTACTCATTGATTGTTTGCTTTTATAAGCAGCAAATGATCATACCCTTGCGCCAAATCCTATGATTTTGAGTACCGTTTCCACACTGAACATGCCGGTAAATATCATGTTGAGGTACTTCATGAAGTTTTCCAGCTTTTTGTTCTGATCGTGGCACTGCGGAGCGGCAGAAAACGAAATGAAGCAAACATTGTTATATTGCAAAAACACTTTTACCAGCGTATACGTTGTTACCTTCATCATCAGTAGCAGCGTGTTGAACACAATCAGTGTCATGATGAAGTACTCGAACGGTGCCGATACGATGATGCGCCAGACCGTGTACTTGAACCCGGAATGTTTCGTTGGGATGTAGCGCTCCAGTGGACGGGCACCGATCGTGAAGTCGATGCAGGACTTTTGATTCTTGTCGATTTCACCATCCTGCAGCTCCGCCTCGCCCTGCTCCTGAAACGTGATGATAATCAAGGCCACGAAGATGTTCACGAAGAAGAATGGAAACACCACGAAGTACACCACGTAAAAGATGGACATTTCGATGCGGAAGTTCTGTATTGGTCCCTCATTTTCGTACGTCGCTGCCATCGAGTTCTGTAGCACTCTGTTTTTGCGGCAAAAAAGGCAAAGGTGTTTAGTGGTTTTTTGTGGAATAAGGACCAGAAGGTGAAACTTACTGAGGCCAACCTTCACCAGTTTGCACGGCAAAGAGCGTCAACATTGCGGTAGCCACATTGTCGTAGTTGAAGTATTGCGTTTTCCATTCCCGTTTGGCAGAGCGCGGCAATCCATCCACCTCACTGTAGATGAAGTAAGAACCCCTGTGCAGAAATTCAAAATAACCCATTAACCAGTGCTTCGGGTGTAACGCGATGCACAACAGTTCACTCACTGGCAGTCGATGCTCTTATGTTTGCTGTCGTCGGTGCAGTAGAAAAATTTCCCATTAAACAGCTGCACCGCAATGACGGCGAAGATGAACTGAAACAGTATGTACACGATCAGGATGTTGATGACGTTCTTGAGCGATCCGACAACACAATCGAAGACCGCCTTCAGCTTCGGCAC